>NC_056744.1:1223160875-1223178375 GCF_019279795.1 Protopterus annectens
CAAACGTATCAATACTTTTCCCATCCTTATCAGAAAGAGTAGGATTAGAATTATTAACAGCACTGGGATCAATTAAAGTTATACCTTCTAGGTCAGACTTGGGAATAATGCATACAAATTTAAAGGACTAGGGAACTTTATACATCTTAACTTTTTAGTGGCAGCTGACTGACTATCAGAATAATCGCAGACAGTAGCACACGCACATATATCCTCTAAAGCAGACAGAACAGGATGAATGAGTATAGGTTCTGGAAAATCCTTCTGTAACATCTAATAGTATTTTCTGATGGATTAAGAAACCACAATGTTCTCCCACTAAAACAGTGGCACAGTCTAGCAATAGTCTCAGAGCAAGAGAAAACCCACAGAGATAGGATCAGAAACTGAACTCTCCTCTGAGTCTGAATCTTCCTTTTCAGATTCAGAATCTTGAATCTCTTCATGAAAAGATGAATCTCTCTTTCTTTTAGCAGAATCTGCTTTACAAGAAGACCCTGAGACAGACCCAGTAGACCCAGTAAACTACTCCTACCCAAATAAAATCGAGGAAGACCAGATACATGCTTGGTATTCTGCTTCTTTGTGACACAAAAAAGGGGGCCAGCCATGTTACTAATGGCAGCAGCAGCATCCCCAGGGATGAGCCCAACACTCTGACACAACAGGGAATCTTTCCCTGCTCCCTTTCCCACAACCAACAAGAGTGGCCCTCCCTTGCTTGCTGAGGGGACCCCAACAGCTGCATAGGATGTGGCTAACCCCAGTGCATAGTGGCTATAGGTGGTACAAGCACAGCCACACACCTCCAGCTGAGGCAAAGTATTAGCTTGTTTCGTGGTAATGGCTGTTTTCTTAATTTCTTTTCTTTTCTTTCTGTGACTGAAAGATGGGCCAGCTGTGGAACTGGTAGTCTGTTCCATGCTCAAGCCAGAAATGGTGCCTCTTACTTGGGAAGACAAGCAGCAATTCCTGGTAAACACTACCAGTCCACAAAACTTTTTTTGCCAGAAAATCACAGTAAAAGCACCTCACAACACTATGCCAGCCCCACAAAGTAAAAGGAACACAATTTATCCACAGAAAAAAAATGTTTTCAGTTATTTTACACTGTGTTTAAACTGACAGAAAAAAAATGAGTGCTCCATTTAAAAGTACATTACAGTCTCTAGACTCTTAGCTTTAAAATACATTTCCTGAAGATGAAAGTAATAAAAAATCAACAAAATTAAGAAAATGGAAGTTTTTTTCCCCAAAGAAAACTTATTTGCCCCATAAAGGAAAGCAAAAGCCAACTGACGACCCTCAAAAGCATCAGGCTTGGGTAGTTTTGATAACAGTAGAGTTCTGAAGGGCTTTGTGCCCAAAGTTGTTTTTTAGTCAGCTCAGCTCAAGCTGTCTGACAGGGAGCATGGAAGGTGGGATGAAGCTTTGGAAGCTGGCTGGCTGTTATACCCTTGGCAGGATATAGCCCATATAGCTAAATCTACTGCAGCAGTGACCAATATGATGAACATAAAGTGCTCTGGAGGAGGAGTGTAATTTCAGGGAAGGCAGGATCTTAGCTATGTAATGTAAAATAATAATCATTAAGAAAAAGAAACACATTTGTCTAGTGCATGAAAAGAAAAAAAATGTAATGGTTTGTTTTCTCTTTTATAAATATATGTGTACTAAAATCACTATGCAATGTGTGAAGTTAATAAAGGAGTTGCAAAAAATACAATGTTTTATATGAAAATTTATAATAAATGATTTACATATGTACTTAAAAAACTTAAAAAATAAAATGTTCTTGTAAAGAAAAACAACAAACCTACATGAAAATATCATGAAACTTTAACACCTTTGTAACATATAGTGCTGTATAAACATACTTACCATAACGCTATTATCTCCAGGAAGAGATCACAGTACAATTAGGTTAAATTGTTGTTTTTTTCTAACCAAACTTGCTTCTCCTCATCCAGAGTTCTCATCATAAGTCCCTCTGTTTATGTGAAGCCTCACACTGACCTTATACCAATGCTCCATGGGACAGATTTTAACTGCTTTGGACAAGTATAGTTTCTGGGGAAAGCACTAGAAAGCCCCACTCCTGAATCTTTGAAAAGTCAATCTATTTACTTCTGGTTAGAAAAAACACAAATAGTTCTAGCCCTGAATAAAACCAGTAATGCAAAGTTACTAAGTTCTTAGGGACCAGGAAATATTTCAGAGATTTTTCTAATTTTTCTACACAAAAAACGGGGGGGGGGAGTGACGATGGAGGGATACAGGAATGTGGTATGTGGAATGTGAAGAGCAGTGTTAGTCGTGTTCACAAAAATGCTTCAGATTTAGTTAATTCCAGCA
Source organism: Protopterus annectens (assembly GCF_019279795.1). Lineage (NCBI taxonomy): Eukaryota > Metazoa > Chordata > Ceratodontiformes > Protopteridae > Protopterus > Protopterus annectens. Next base: position 1,223,163,231 of record NC_056744.1, read on the forward strand.
CTAGAATTCTAAGGTAAATGCCGCCTGAAAATGGGGAGGGGCTTCATAAAACTTTGTTGAAAATTATTCAGATCTCATGGAGAAAATGTAACTTTCTTACAGATTTTAAGGTGAAATATCCTTTTCAAAAACAATTTAAGCACGAAAAGGGAAGCCAAATAAACACAGATTGCAATTTTGTGAAAAAATGCTATTCGTCTAAATCAAAGTGCTAAATGCTGAATCATGTTCTCTTCAACCTACATGGGAACAAAAATAAGAATAAATGTTAATGCTGTCAAAAATGCACACTTTTTAAAACACACTCTTTACACAGAAACAGCAATGTGTGCAAAATGATGTGTAACAAGGATTCCTGTTAAAAGAAGAAAACAAAATAGTGCAGGTGATGATTTGATGGTAAGGGCTGTCAGCACTCCATTTTATCAGCATTTTATTGGAGAATGTATATTACATAAATAATGTACATGCACAACACAAACCAACAAATGTTCTTGTGAAATAAAACAATCATACATGAAATGATATGTGAAGCATTCCCACCTTTGTAAAGTACAGTAGTGTATAAGCATGCCTAATATTAAAATATCTGCTGGAACAGGTCATAGTAGTAGTAAATTAAGTTTTGTGGTGCTTCACCTCAATGAAAGTTTTCATCAGCATTCGTTAAGTTCATACAGAGCCTCACACCAACCTCACACCAGCATTCCGTTGAATAACTTGGCATTGCACAAATATAATTTGTGGGGAGAGCACTGCAAAGCTCCATTCATGAATCCTTAATAAATCAATCTACTTAACTTATGCATGCTTACCAGCCATCAGAGACAGGTTATAAAAATCATAGGGAATTCTAAACCCAGTTACTACAATACATTAAATAAACTAAAAACTCTAGTTACCAGTGTAAAAAACAATAATTGATAAAAGAAAGGTAAAAATAATAAATGATGGAAGACAATGGAATACTTTATGACTTCTAAAGACAAAGATGAATGAATAAAGTAGCAAAATGGGGGACAGAAACAGAGTCAGAACTTGGGAATAAAATATTATTTATCACAAACAATCTCAAAAAACAAACCTGAATTAAACCAAAAATAATAAGTTCTTAGCAACTATAAAATATTCCATGGATCTACCTAAATAAACAAACAAATAAATAAATAAAGCATCCTCAGGCATCTTAAAAACTAATTTGGGATGTGAAAAAGAAAGAAAAAGAAAAATATGTGAGTACAGTGCACTAAACTCCAAATGTTGATATTGCTAACCTCAGCTAATCCAAATCAACAAAAAAAATGACATGGGAGTATGCATGGTCCGAACATAAATTTGGTACATGCAAAAGAAACACATAATTTTTCCAGGGGGCAAGAACCCCTGCATCCCCATGTGGCTGTGCCTCAATAACCCATGCTTGTTATATACACTAACTCTGAGATTGGTGACTCTGCGGGAAGAGGCTTACGCCCAAACCCTAGGGATTGTCAATCTCGTAAACTGTCGACCATCTGTTTTGTTGAATTAAGCTCTTGCACTCACACTTCTTAATCAATCTGACCTCATTCCTAATCCTTCTTCCCTTTTAATTGTCTATTTTTCACAATATCTCTTTTTACATTCTGTCCTAATATTCATTATACCAAAAATATCTTATTCCTGTTGAACTCTTCCACTCTTTCTTTTCCTTTTATTTACCTACCTCCTGATTCATACATGTTAGCAACTGTATTTTCGTCTAGCTGCTGGAAGAAACTTTATTGCAATTATTGCTGTACTTGTAATTTATACTTAGACTGTGTCTATGTCTTAGGATGAAAATAACAGGAAATATTGTAAAATTGTTTGTTAGCCTCATTTTACTTTATGTACTATTTTCAAATTACTTGTAACTTTCATTTCGAGCTTTTCTCCTCAGGTCTCTGCTGATAATGGGCATCTGCCTAGTCAGACTTACATGGTCAACAAATAAATAAATAAATTAATTAATTAATTAATTAATTAATTAATTAATTAATTAAGTGTGTCGACAAAATATATGTCAACATTTGGTACTTTCCTTTATTTTGAGTGCTCCAGTCTGTATGCATTCTCATTTATATCTATATCGATCTATAGGGATTTCCTTCAGTTGATCGAACTGCTAAAATACTGAATGTTATATGGCCAAGACCATATAACCGACATTTTGGACATTCGAACAGAGTGAGTGTAGATTACCATACATTGCGGAACGGGAAATTTGCTGTTTTCCTCAATGTAGTGTGATCTTGCATTTGGTATATTTAATTAGCAGGAGGCATGGGGGCTTGCCCCTCTGCAAAAAACAAAAAATATATTTTTTTGTTTTTATTTTAATTTTGAACTTCCAAAATATTGGTTATATGGTCTCAGCCATATAACGTTCGGCATTTTAGCAGTTCGATAAACTGAAGGTAATAGATATATATCTGTGTGTACTGTATATTTAGTAATACAAGTAAAATTATTGACTTACAGAAAAATAGATTCTTCTTTCATCAGTTACTACAGATCAACAAAACCACTTACTGAACACTCAATTAGCCAAAATTACACTAATCAGAAATGAAAAAAGTACAGGTGTGCAAGTGACCATACCATAACAGTACATTTTCTAATATACGCAAAATGCAACCAACTTCCATGCCCCAACACAACCCAAATGACACATAGCCCACAGACTCAGTGTGTCACTCAACCACAGCCAATAAGGCAAAACAACGTATCCAACACACTAATCATAGGTGACTCTATAGTCAGGCACACTGATGTCCCACTCACCAGGCTAAACAAGGAGAAGGTTACTGACAGCTGCCTGTCGGGTGCCAGGATCCGCCACATAACCTACATACTCAGGTCACTCCACAACAAGTACAAATATGACTCTGTTATTGTCCATGTTGGTGTGAATGACCTGAGACATACCTCCCTGGACTACATGAAAAGAGACATGGAAGAGCTCTCCGATCTTGTAGCCCAGGCAGGTATGACCCTAGCCCTGAGTAGCATTCTGCCATCGCCCAGAATGATAATGCACTACAAGGACAAAATGATTGACTTTAACAATTGGCTAAGCTGGTGTCATTCTAAGGGGATCCAGTATATGTCTGCTTGGGATGACATGGTGGACAGACCACGATGCTTTGCCACAGATGGCCAGCATCTGTCACACCTGGGATTCCGGATACTGACTAAGGCTCTTGCTGCCCCTATAATGCCTTTTTTAGGCAAGGTTCAAATGACAAATTCACCACCATGACAGGAACAGGCAAGCAAAAACTGAGGGTAATGCTATGCTAGAAGTCTAAATCTCAAAAGGCACTCACTCGAGGCACTCCTTAAAATGGAGAACATCAATATCTGTGCAGTGACTGAGACCTGGTTCAAGGCTCCAGAGAGCACTCCTGCACTACCAGGCTATAACTCATACCACACTTTTTGGCCATGTAACCTGGACCGGAACACCAAAGGTGGAGGTGTGTCCATATTCTTTAAGGATAGCCACACCTTCAGGCTAGATGCTCAGCATAATGCATCTGAGGTTATCCAAGTGCAACTAACTCTGGGCAAAACTGCAATCCAAATTGTAGCTTGCTACAGATCCCCCACCATGCCCCAAGATTCCCACTCCTCTTTTCTTGATGTACTGGAAAATATTAGGGTTCAACCAAACACCCTAATAATGGGCAATTTCAACTACCCCACCATTAACTGGGAAAACTACTTGTGTACCATGTCCTTCACACAACGCTTTCTGGAATTTATAAACTACAATGCCCTGGATCAACTTATCCACACCCCCACCAGGGGCAACAATATCCTAGACCTAGTCATTACCAACATGAGTGACCGGTGTTCCACACCTGAAGTCAACTCCTCGTTGGTCCGATCCGACCATAAGCTAATCACCCTTGATATCCACATCCCACCTCCACCCCCATTAAGGAAACCATGGTAAAAAATTTCGCCAAAGCCAACTTCATGCTTCTTAGGACAGAAGTGGTGAACTTCATGACACACATGCAGATGGACAATACAGTTATGACTGCTGAATCCTGCACAAATGCACTCTATAAGCACTTACACGAGTGCATGGATCGTGCTATCCCAAACAGAACCAAGACACTATCCTCCAAAAAAAGGAAGCCAATCTGGTGGTCCCCTGCCATAAACAAACTGTACAACAGAAGGAAGAAATTGTTGCAAAAGAGAGTAAATTCCCAAGAGTGGAGGAGATCCCTGGTCAGCCTCAGTAAGAAGTTGAGATCCCTTATAAGATCCTCCAAAGCTAGCTATGAAAACAAAATCACCACTGATTCTAAGGACAACCACAAAGCATTCTATAGTTATGTCAAGAATCTTAATGGTAACAACCAGATCTGCTCAGAGTTACAGCACAACGGCACAAAAATTACAGAACCAACTAATATTGCCAACATCCTGACAGATAGGTTCAGTGCTAACTTTACCCCCCACCACCCCCTAAAGAGCCCATATCTATACAGGAAGAATGCAGAGTCCCTGTAATCACAACTACGCAGGTAAAAGCTGCACTCTCTAAAGCCAAAATCACAGCATCCATGGGACCGGACAACATCCCAGGCTGCATTTTACACAAACTTCAGAATGAACTGGCTCCGCACCTAAGCACCATTTTCAATCATAACTTCACATCAGGCTTTGTACCCACTGAATGGCATACAGCAACAGTTATCCTACTCCACAAAGGGGAAGCCACCACTGATCCCGGGAACTATCGCCCTATTAACCTGACGAGCCTGGTCTGCAAGGCCATGGAACGTATCATCATGGAACTCATAAACAAAGACATTGGTAACCTCCAAACTCTGGATCCTACCCAGTTCATGTTGGTGAAAGGCAGAGCATGCCTCCTGAACCTGATCAACTTCTTTGAGACAGTCACCAAAGCCGTAGATGAGGGTAAGGTGGTTCACACAGCCTATCTTGACCTCGCCAAGGCTTTCTACACCATCCCCCATTCTGGAATTATAGCTAAACTCACTAAACTAGGTATAAATCCCTATGTCACAAGATGGGTTGCCAACTGGCTCACTGACAGAACCCACACTGTAAAAGTTGCACACTCCAAATCTGACCTCAAACCAGTGACAAGCGGAGTACCACAGGGTTCAGTCCTGGGACCTCTACTGTTTGGTATCTACTTCTCTGAAGTACAGGCTAACACAGAAGGCCTCTGCCTAATGAAGTTCACAGATGACTGCAAACTAGGAACCATAGTCAAGTCCCCAAATGATGTGGAAATCCTACAGAAGGGCCTCGCTGAGACAGATGTCTGGTGTCAGAGCCATGGCCTCAAGCTCAATGCCAAAAAGTGCATTGTCATCCCCTTTGGTAAAAACTCTGTACCCATGAACTACTACATAGACAGCAGTTTACTTAACACCAAATGTGTGATAAGAGACCTTGGGACCCAGGTGGACAGTAGTCTGTCCTTTGATAGTCACATCGCCACAGTAGTCAGGAAGTCCTTCTACATGGCAAACCTCATCTTAAAAGGGTTCTCATCCAGGAAAAAAAGAGGTCAATGTTCCCCTCTACTTGACACTCATTAGACCCATTATAGAGTACAATGCCCCTTTTGGAATGTACCTCACAAGACATCTGCAGCAGCTAGAAAGGCCACAGAAGTACCTCACAAAGAGGATTACTGGCCTCAAACAGATGCCCTACACTGACCGTCTCAAAAAACTCCAGCTTTACTCCATAGCATATCACCTACTCCGGGGTGATCTCTGCCTAACATATAATGCTATGTCAAACCCAGAGCTGTTGGACTTGCTACACCTAAAGAAATCCCAATCACTCCGAGCTACACGCTCTAGGGACCTAAACCTTGTCAACACAATAAACAGGACATGCTGGAGGGATAGATTCCTGTCCCAAAGATTTCCCATACTCTGGAACAGGCTACCCATCTATGTCAAGCAAAGTTCTTCATTAGCACTCTTCAAGAAAAATCTTGATGAGTGGATGGGAAATAGGAAATACACCCCAGGGATCACGTCTGTGTCTCTGCTCGACAGTGGCACAGGAAAATAACTTTCTTTGGTTGTGTAAGCCAGGGAACCTTGTTGGTTATGCTTATGTAGGCCCTTGGGCCGATAGCCTAGTACCTACCTTTGAACCTATGAACCTATATCACTGTTGCAGTAGCCTACACTTAACTGGAAGTGTTCCTGGAATTCCGTACCTTTAGGGCACCTTCCTTGTGCCCATACCTCTGCTAGAGCTTGTGAGTGAGCCAACATAAAAGCAGATATCGGGTGCCAGAAAGCAGTGCTTTTTTAACTCAGAAAGCAAGGGAGGCTGGAAACCTGCTTACACAGCTACCCTATGTGCTTCATAAGATCACTGCTGCATATCCCTGTTGTGGTAGCCTAAGCTATATGGGACAAATACCAAAGCTTATAAGGAAAAGGGTGGAAAAATCAGAATTCAGGAGCCCCTGGAGAATAGGCCTAGCAAACCCTGCCTTAGTCCTAGAGAAATAGTAAATTTTGTAGTGTATGTTAAAGGTATGAATAGAAGACCAAGTCGCTGCCTATAAAATATTTAAAGACTTCGTCCCTTACCAAAAGGTAGTAGAAGTAGCCATAGCCCTGACAGAATGGGCTATGAGTTTGCCTGGAAAAAACTTGCCATGATATGAATGGTGTGGGACAAACGTTTAGAGATAATCTGTTTTGAATTGGGTTGCCTCTTTCTTCCAAGATAAGAAAAGAATTAACTAGAATTTCTGAAGTCTTTTGGTCATCCAGAGTTTGCATAATTTTCTATCTCTTATTTGAAGAAGAATCCCATCAGAAGAATGGAGGAATAAATGGTAATAGAGACTACAGAGAAAACATTTTGAATTTTGGAATCTTAACATGAAGGTTTTATAAAATAATGGTTTGGCATGAGTCTCCAGGTTTCTTCTTTCTTCGGTACCACAAAAAGCCTCAGGTAAAAGCCTTTTTTCCTCTGATCTGCTAGCACAGGCTCTGTTACTCCCTGAGACAACAAAATATCCAAAATACAAGAAAGCAGGAATGTTTGATTTACAGAATTGAGGAGAATACCCCACTTCCAAGTTGTAGCCATTTGTATAATTGACAAAAATAAAATTGTTCTGTTAACTTTTTGTATAATTCTCAGGACCAAAGTGTCTAATGTAATTTGATGCCAAAGAAGTGTAGGCACAGGTTTTGGGAAATCTGTATGGGGTTGCCAGGGTGGGAAAGGGAAATAAACTGATGAAAGACATAGACAATCTACTTTTTTAGATTGTCCTTGGGCTTGGGAAGTTCCACCTTTCTTTTCAGAACCTCTCTGACACTCCTTTCTGAACGTTTGTTTGCCTTTTTGTTGGGATTGCTTGTATTGTCTCCCACAGAAAGGACCTGGGCTACAAATTGTTTCCCACAGAAGGGACCTGGGCTACAAGGAAAGTTATTATTATACTTTGGAATAGGGGAATGAAAAAAAAAAAACATTAGAATCTGCTTGGATTAACATGCACCTGTCATAAAATTTCTTAAGGACAGCATTACAGGAACTTCTTTTTCAGTTGTATGTACACATATAGGTTCTGCTGGTTCATTCTGAGTACTCAAGAAATCTCCACGTAAATATCCTCATAAATGGCTCAATGGCAGCTGCTGTAGAGGCAACATAAGCGGTGTCATACAAACACTTTAGAGAGTATTTAATGATCCAAGACACTAATGAAAGTAAAGAGTTTAAGGATGTCAGAGGAAGGAAGATCAGTAATCATTTTTTTTGTATTTTCAAAAGAAGCCAAAATACACGTAGACATGTGAGCTTGACAATTTACTGTTCTGAAGGCTAAGGTGGAAAAAGTATACACTTTCTTCCCATGTTTAAACGAATAGTGCTAGATGCCATGAGGTACTTAGAAGAAACTGATTTTGAAAGAGAACCAAATGCAGGATCTGACTTAGAGTTTCAAATGAAAAATTTGTGAGATTGTTACAATTTCATATAATTTATCAGATTTTCTAGGGGCTAGTAGCTGACTGTTAGGAGAACTGCTGCCTGCATTAAAAACATCCTCTAAGACAAGTAAAACAGAGAGAATAGCCAGATACCTTTGCTGAGTCTTAGATATTTCCTTTTGTTCCCAATTAAAAAAAATCCTTCTTTCTGACAGTGGCGTCAGAAAAATGTAACTCTTCAGATGAAGAGTCAGAAAATATATTTTTTCTCACACACTGATTTCTAGTTATCTTGTGTAAAAACTCTTGAAGCATAGTCTATCTGTATCTCCTGTACCCCAGACTCTAAATCAGAATCTGCAAAGGTACGTGACCTTTTCTATTTAGGTTGAGGTGTTTCATATTTTAATGAGTGAATGATTTTAAAGACAAACCATTCATCTTTCACTCCTTAGCTGAGGGGGTGACGGAGTGACGTATGCTTCAGTTTGTGCTTTCTTTTCCTGGGAGTGTCTATGCAAAAGAAGCACTAAGAAGTGTGGTTATCACCATGGTAATGAGATTCCTCAGTACAACCCTGTAATGTAATAATGTCAGCCTCCTTCATTCCTGTCAAGAGTGGGTTCCCATGTCATAAGCAGATGTATGAGCAGCCTTGGATGATGTGCTTGTCTCTTGGCCCTTAGCAACTTCATGAGGAGCAACTCCAAAGGGCTGTGATAAGTCAGTGAGTGATCTGAAGGCTCCACGTTGGCCACAGCAGAGTCACCAGTCAAATGCTGAGGCAATTAAGAAACCAAAATGGAAATCAAAGGCTTGCTGTATACTTTTCTTTTCTTGGGGATCAGAGAGAGAACATCCCTGGAACCAGACCTTGCTCCATTACACTACAGGTAAGAGGCTTTAACCTTTGGTTTTCTAAACATAAGGAGAGAAAACAATGTCTGATTTTAACAGTTTTAGGTGTAGTGGATCTACGAACTGAAAGGACTAAATGTTGTGTTCTTCCACTAAGCAAAAAGGCCCAGACATATGGTAATCTTTATAGGGAATCTGGAGACCACACAAACACTTCCCTATTCGTTTAGACATAAATTCAGAGAAAAATGTAAGACTTTCTTCACAAAAAATGGAAGGTAGTCCCCAATAGATTCACAGGTTAATAGGTGCTTACTAGGCTCTTGATCTATGAGGATCTTTAGAAGCCTAACTAAGCATTCACATGAAGTGTTTTTAGCCCTTATATTTTAATTATGAATAATCCAGAGACAAACAAAACATTTACATTTACATGTTGCCCCTACCCATGATGGACCAGGATGCTAAAACAAGGCTAAATTGGTGGTTACCCATCCATTTATCCAGATTCCATTTAAATAGTGTAAGAAAACTACTTTGCTTTATGCAGAGAGGAAGATTATTACAAAGACGTAATGTTCTCTGTGATATATATCTGACCTTCCAAAATGCTCTATTTATGTTACAAAATAGATTTAGATTTCTCTAGTGGTTAATATTGCCCTCATTTCACTTGCAAAATGTGCTGTATGTCTGACAAGATCGGCGTTTGAGTTGTGTCATATGTTTGGGCAGGTATATACTAAAGGGGGCATTATATTTCATGATCTGCCTGATAAGTGCAGAATACAGTGGAATGATGCCCTGGCACCACACTCTCAGTAATAAGTTGTGCTATAATAAAGCACTTTCTTACAATAATGGATATATGATGATCAAAGGACAGGTTCCCAGGCCTCTAACTATTGGAATCATTTTCTGGGGTGTGTTGTCAATGTAATAGTTACAAGGGGCTTCTTGTTTGCTGAAGGATACCATTATATATTTCTTGGCATTCACTTTTAGTTTATGGTTTTGATACCAGCTATTTTTTTGGGAAAGGTCCTCTTTGCAGAACTTGGTGTTCATGTGGAGTTTATGTTGGCACCAAGTTTACAGCTATCTGCAGACTTGGTCAGCAATAAGTCCTTAGCAGTAGCTTTGGCCTCTGAGAAGTAAATGACAAAAATGAGTGGCCCAGCAGGTGTTTTGGAGGATGTAGAGCTGCCCAATATTTTTCTGTGTTTTTCTTATGGGTCAGTTTGCTATCCAATGAGTTACATAGGAATTAACATCTAGCTGTGATATCTGGTGTTAAACACATTTGTGAAGTCTAGGTATGCACTGTTTACTGGTTTCCCTTTTTGAAGAATTAAAAAAATCAGGTTAAGTAGGTAGGATGTGCCCTTAACAGATCTGAACTGGCTTTGATCTAGAGTATGTAGATTACCAATGTCCTTGTTTATTAACTCCATATTGATCCTTTCCATAACCTTATAGATGAGGCTGGTCGACGTACTGGCTTATAATTTCTTGGGTCTACTGACACCCCACCTTTGTGCAAGGGAAGGATAGTTTCTGTCCTCCATTCATTCATCACAGAGCCTGCTTGGAAGCTGATATTAAGAAGCCTGTGTGTGTGTGTGTGTGTGTGTGTGTGTGTGTGTGTGTGTGTGTGTGTGTGTGTGTGTGTGTGTGTGTGTGTGTGTGTGTGTGTGTGTGTGTGTGTGTGTTGGGGGAGGGGATCTGACAGGTCTTGTTTCAGACTGGCCAGCAATTAGTCTGGTATGATATCTGATCCCATAGAAGAAGTGTTTTTTGCCATTGATAATGCATTGCAAACTTACTGATGGGATCTTTGAGAAGGGCTGTAGATACAGAAATGAAATCTGGGAATGTAAGGGGAGGGTGAAGTTATTGCTAACATTATCCACCAGTAGACCGGCAATATCCTCTGAGTCCGAGTATGTGATATCATTTACTATTCGCTCTGCACAGTGATGGGCATTGGTTCTAGCTTCTAACATAGTTAAGACTTTCCCATGGTCCTTTGTTTATGTGTCATATTTACCTAATTTCTGGCTTTGGTTTATTTGACCAAAGTCTAGAGTTCTCTGTTAAGATTACTAAGCACTTTTTTGCAGCTTGAGAGTTACATTTATTTTTACATGCACAACATTCTTTTTCTCTATATTATAGGGTCTGTTTATATTTGGTTTCCATCATACGGGTTTATTTTTTAATTTGTCATTGTATTTTCATTGGAGTGGGACAAAAGAATCTATTCAGCTATTCAAATCTGCAAAGAAGTTGGCACTAAAGGATTCTGCATAAGTAGTGGGGTCATCATGTTGGAAGAGGATTTTGAATTTAGCCAGATTATCACTCAGTTTCAGCAGATTAGCCTTGGCATAATGTCTCAATACAGTGGCACTGGAGGATGCCTCTGGCTTCAGTCTTAAGTTGAATGTGACTGACTTGTGATCCCCAATTTGACTAGGGAGGAAGTTACAACTGGTAAGGACTGTGTCATATTTGTAAGTACCAAGTCCAAGTCTGGCTGAGGTGTGGAATAACTTGTCCAGAGAGTTTCTATTGATGTAGTCATGAAATCTATTAGCATACATGTCAGTGGTTAGTTATGTCTCCCAGTTAATGAAGGGGTAGTTGAATTCCTGTAGGAGAATGGTGTTTGGCTTAATGCATAAGGACTCCATACTAGTTAGCTAGGAGTTATGGACTGAAGGGGACATAGAAGGGGGTCCTATAGTTAGCCATCATGTGATAAGGGGTCTTGTCAATAGCAAGATGTGCATGGAGGAGTTCCAGATTGTTGTTAATTTGTCTAACTAGTCTGTGGGTGATTTTTTTTTTTTTTTTTTTGCAAATATGGACTCACTGCTACATTTAGTACCTTCATCTAGTGCACTGTACCTGAACTAATGGTAGGTGTTGAAACTCTGCAAGGATGAGATGCTTTCAATGGTCTTGGACCAGTTCTGCATAATGATGCATACATCGATGTTTTCTAGGGTAAGGAATTATTTTGTGAAGGCTTTCAGCACTGAGAAGCAATAACATTATGTCATCTGGATTCTGTTCTGTTTTGTTGTAAGCTTCTGAGAACTGACATTTACTAAAAAAGGCACCAATGAAGTGGAGAAAGTTTTGGCTAATATACAGAAGTCTTGGGAAGGAGAGGTGCAGGCCATCCCTGGCAAAGCAGTTAGGGCTGTCTACTATCTCCACCCAAGCTGTGATATATTGGAACCCCCATAATCTTTCTTTTGCATTAAAGCATCATTCTTGGTGATGCTAAAATGCTGCTAAAGGCCACGTTCATACCTGCCTCAGACACATATTTCAAGACCTCTACCCTCATTCTCATCATATAGTTCAGGGGTACTTAATCAGCCTACTTTGATAAAAAAACAGACAATCAAACCTGAGACGTTGCAGCAGTAAGCAAGGCTTGCTGCTTACTTAAGGCAAGTAATTTCTGATTTTGCCACCCATATATCTAATTTATGCCAGCTTCACTCTTGAGATCTAACAAACATACAGGTGAGAGAAAGGTGCCATAAAGCTTTGGAAGTTGGCTGGATAACTTACACTACTACTACTACAGCAATCTAATGATGAACATCAAATATTCCCCTTTTCTGATCAATGACCCTAACAGAAAAAAAAAACAGTAATACCAGGAGCTTTGTCTGAATAGTGATACTGTTAGGGAAGGGTTATTCTTAAGGTAATGTACAGCGATGGGGTTGGGGCAGGGGCAAGGTTGCAGTTAGGGTTAGCAACCATGACTAAGGATCGGTATGGGGGCTTTGCACTCACCACTTTACACATACCTTCCTTGCCTAATCATGGACCTAAATGAATCCTTAAAGCTTTTAATTTAAACATCAACCTCAGGTGCAAAAGTGATCATAATTTAAAGTCTGATCTCAATGTAAACAGCACAATCTCTAAGACCAATATAAAACTAGTGTTGCATTATTTTTTTCCTGTATAGTCCTTGAGCTTACAATCTTAAATAAATGTGAAGCAACCTTTATAAGAAAAGCATTTTTGACAAATAGTGGCAGGTTAGAACTAGCAATCTTGCACCTACTGTATTTTCAATGGTAGCTTGTCACAATTAAACAATTTCCTCTCTGTTATTTAGTAAACATAAGCATGCTTATAACTTAATTTTGAGCTTTTCCCAGAAAAGCACATTGGACAAAATCAGCACTGGCCTGAATCCTGTCATCATATTTTTGTCACTCAGCTACTTTGCACACAAACTATTTTATTCCAGTAATTGTCCTTCATCTGTTCAAACTGTCTTATGGAGAACAGTCAGTCACACAATGTCCACAACTGGGATTGTTCTATGATACAGTATATTAATGGGAATAAAGTTGTGGCTTTTAAGTCTTCAAATTGTTATCAGGTAGCAGATGTTTATTGTGTTAAATGCCCTTGTAATAAGTTTTATATTGTACAGACATTTAGGACAGTTAGAAAAAAGAATCACAGAATATACTAGAAATATCAGAAATGTTTCTGAAACTAGATCAGTGGTCTAACATTTTTTTTGAACATCATGACTCTTGACATCTCGGTTGGTTCTTTTTATTATATGCTTATCCAGTAATTTGCTACCGAATAAAACTACAGTTTTGTTACAATTAGAAGCCAAATATATTGTTATGTGTAACTCATTTCAACCTTTGGGTTTAAATAATGAATTGCAATATAGGTACTTAGTGCTGTGATGTCATTTTCTAGCAATGATTGGTGGTTTTGAATATATTTTTTTTATTTTATTTTTATTTATTTAACATTTGTTGACCGGGAATGTCCGACTAGGTTCCACAGAGCCTGTTTTCAGCAGAGGCCCAGGGAGAAATGCTCCAGATGCATGTCTTTGGAATTTTTATTTTCTTTTCCTATTTTACTTCCCCATTGAAGTTGTACTGTTGAGGCACTAGTTTAAAATAAAAAAAAAAAACATTTTTAATTATTTTTGGTGAACTCCAATGGTGTTAATTTCTATATCATTTGTATTTATTTGGAGTCTAAGCGCTTTAAAAAGGGAAATGTTTTCTTTAGAAGAAATGTTCCTTAACTTTGTATCTCTAAAAAGTTTCTCTCTGTAGCATATTAAAATTGGTATTGTCAAAATCTATTACCTTATAGAACCGGGGAGAACAGGAAGAAAAATTGCTGATTTTCACATATTCATCATCACCACTGAAGGTATTCATTTTATAGCTGTCATGATGCACTTCTCCTGAACGGGCTGGAAAAGAAAGAGAAAACATTTTTTGAGATGCTCAACCTGTTTTTAACATTTATCTCTGTTTTAAGCCAGGTTACTGCCCACCAGCACTTAATCTATGCTTCCTATGTTCCTTCACAGTTTCAACCAATCGGGGAGGGAGGGGGGACAAAGAAGCTTATTTCAGATGTCAGCACAGAAAAGACTTACTATAATGAGGAGCTGCTTAGGCAAAGTCTTTGAATAAATGCAGTTATATTGATTTTCATTTCTTACTTGTTCTTTCTCATTTCTATGTAGTAAGCATTCATGTATAGATTGCATCAAGCTAAAAGACACATGTTAACGAGCTATCAGAGAGAAAGGAGCCTCAATCAATATGCAATAGATATCAAATCAACAGCAAGAAGTCTATTATGATCTGTGAAGCTTTCTGCCAAAAGGGACAGTAAGGATTCTAAGCATGACTCGTAAGCTGAGTTCTCTGCTCCAGGAATACCAGCTTCATATTATCATGGTTTAGGCAATCTTAATTTTGAGCCTTAAAGGCCATTGTGGAATGAAGGATGCATCACAGAAGATAAAAATGCTTTGCAACCAACCTGAAAAATCTAATTCTCTGTTGAATGTATTATAGTATTTCAATACTTAATTCTTAGAAGAAATGTATTCCAACCTGTTGCAGGAAAGAGAATAAATCAGGAACTGTTTTCGTCTAACTGCTTTAAAAGGGAGAATGTTTAAATATGTTGATCAGAAGGTTCTTATGAATAATTTGATTTTTAAGCCATAATAACAATCTCAGACCTGGGTCTTTTAGGGTCACAAATGCTAGATAATGGGAATGTTGCAGCAGTCATGCAGTAACAGACTACAGCAGAATGAGATTGCACATAACACGTTACGTCCTGTTAAATACTACTTCTTCACACTTCAGAGGTTTTCAGCATAGACTACATCTTTCTGAAATGCACTAACGATGATAATATAGGAATTCATTAATAATTAAGATTAGCATTGCAACACTTTA